>NW_026861199.1:0-9084 GCF_026571515.1 Ruditapes philippinarum | reverse complement strand
AGTTTAATTCGATAATCTTACACACAAATTACCTAAGCTTTATTCCTTGTACTTTCAGAGGAGACGATGTATAGGAAAAGGTGAACATAGAACATTTAAACCGAGTTGTGTTAATGTGTCAGAAACGTTACAAATAGTAATGCGGTAATAAACAAAGGAAAAACGGTAACATGATTTAGTTGTTACTTGTTTAAAAGCTAGATTTCAAAATTTTGTAAAATTGTCAACACATGTGTGATTATGTACATAATATTTCTGATACTAAATCATTTAAATAATACACATTTAAGCTTTCAAGCAAGCAATAAATAGTTTTAAACATGTTATAAGAGGTTCATGCGTGACATACTAATATTCAATTATTGTCAGTGTGTGTGCTTCATCTTGCATAGCGGAGGAACTCATACGAAATATAGGATACTCCTACATTGATTAAGAAACAATATTGCCGGTGAATGATACAATTAACGTGTATGACACTGTCATTCAAAAGGCAATAGCAACAATGGATACTGCATCATTTATTCTCCATTTTAAATGTATATCATCATTTATCTTATAAGAATATCGGATAAAATTTGCTTAAACAAATGTTGTTTCACGTTATAACGCTTTTTGATTTGAATAATTATGCTTTATGGTTTGAATTATTATATATTTTGTTTCGCATAAGTACGCATTTGATTACGCATATTTTTGCCTTTTGTTTCGCGTTTTTCCACCTTTTGTTTCACGGTATAACGCATTTTAACTCACGTTATTACACTTTTTGGTTTACGTTACGTCACATTTTGTTTCTTGTTATAACGGCTTTTTTTCGCGTTTGAACACTCACAATCGCAATAATTATCGCCATCACCAGTTTGGTTCATTTTCTTCTCTTTTAGTCTCGTTATTCTGCCTTTTTTTGCGTTTCTTTGCTTTTTATGTTGCGTAATTTCGCCTTTTGATTCGCGTTACATTATCTTTGCAGTATTACTTATTGTATTTGATTTGATACTATTAGGCTTTGGTAGTTCAGCCTTATTATATGCAGTTATTTCGAGATCATTGCCCGTATTTCATATACTTTACCCAATGTTTAAATCATTTTCAATGAAGACTACGATGGATAACATCATATCTAAAAGTTACATTAATAAGTCAGTGTAAATTAAGACACGATTGCATAGTGATTTAAGGACAATTAATGGTAGCGAATTATCCAGTTTTTCGTAACACCCAAATCTAGGGTAATTGACATGGTATTACTTCTCATTTTACATATACAATTCCAAATATTGATTAGATGAATATTTTGTTTGAGAAATGTTGTTTAAAAAAGTGACCATTTTTTCGGCGCCGCCACCTATCCAAAATATACATCAAGGGGTTGCCAGAAGGGGGATGTGCCCCCATTTGTTCGGGGGTTTGAAGGGGGCGGCTCCCCCTTAATCGCCAAGAATAGTTTTTGACATGTGTGAGGCTAAAAATGACCAAAGACGATCATAAGATAACGTAACCAACGCTGAAAAGCCTTTGACTCTATCCCAACCCATTAAGCAGTTGCAGCACTTTGAAATGAAAATTGATGGGAAAATTCAACGCAAAATAGTGATTTTGGGCAATTTTGAGATGTCCCCTTGTTGCCTTGGTAACAAGAAATTTAAAACATGTTGTTACAAAGGCAATGGTTCAGTCAACATTTGTGCCAAGTTTGAATATTTTTTAAGCGGTTTTATAGTAATTTGATCTTGAAAAGGGAGACTCTTCAATGAAAACAGCTATTTTTTCACAAAATATTCATGCAGTAATGGGTTAAGGGCTTTATTTCAGTGAATGTTAAGAACTATATTATTCACTCAACTGAAAACTAAATTGATGTTATTGAATAACAAATATATTAAGGAGGCAAGACGAATAGCTCTCCGATGTACACTGGGATGAAATCTGCAGCCAATATATTTAATATGAGAAGTGTTCATATAGTGTTTTAGAAAGCTTAATACCCATTTGCATGCATATTTTATCTACTTGATGTGCACAGGTAATACACTTTTCAATAATTAATTCACTTCAAATCAAACCGTTTTCGTATATCAGTATATTTTAAAGAATATCTTAATAGTTCACTATGAACATAAATCTTATAATGTCGCATATCTGACTGTTTAATAGTCCACATTACACCATTAACATAAAATTATACTTTATTCATATGCGAAGTAGTACTTTTGAACTAGTATATATTACAATGCATGTCATGGTATCTCTTTATTAATAATTTATCGTCTAATTTCGAATTGAAATTCAATCTTAATTTCAACACCCTGCAATTTATTTTTAAAGAAAGGATGTTTAACGCACGAGGTTAGGTACTAAAAAATACATTTGACAAAGTGTTACGGTTTTAACTTGAATATTTAAAAGTTTTGATAATAGTTTTTGAATAGCTGTGACTGATTTTATAGTGTGAACACTTATTATTTATTAATTATTTATGTCGGTTCAAAAGGCGGCACATGCATACATTTGAAAGCTGATAGTTTACAATTTTATTACTTATCATTAATATCAAAAGGTGTTTAACAGGAGACAATGTCCAATCAAAACATATATGCACGTTAATATTATGAGAATTTTAATGCACTATTTCAAGATAAATGTATGGAACTTATTGGATGTGATTTATTGCATTTGTTCACTCATCTTCCTTTTTGTACTTTAGGATTATGCGATGTTTCGAAATTAAAAATAATTTAAAATGTAGTACAACAGTAGTCTTGAAACTTGAAAATTCAACATTTCACTTTTCATTTTTGTTCTTGGCATTGTTATCTTTTAAAAATCTTATAATACAATTATAGTACAATTTGCATGCATGTACACTGCTTTCAATTAGTAGACATATATTATGTTGATAGAAAATTATTAAAATAAATAATAAATAGGTGAGCCGTTAAAACTGCAATACATTTTTTATAAAAGCATTTTGCACGTTCTTGCTGGCATAAAATAATGTTGCTGAAAAAGCAAAATAAACCAAAAAAAACAAAAAAAAAACAAAAAAAAACAAATCAATGAATAAATAAATGAATGTATGAAAAAATAAATGATAAATGAATGAATGCAACATATTGTTATGATTTACACATGTTTGTGACATTCTAACGGTTTAAAAATATCTTATAAAATAACCATAGTGTTTTTTTGGCTTTGAAACATTGTCTTTAAATTGTTTTGGTATTGCATTATTTTTCGTTTATAGAACACATGTGTGGTTTTAACAACACGAGTTTCCTACAATATTATCAAATACATGTTCATATCAAAATGTTGTTTGTAGGACTACTGGAAATATAATTTAGACAGAATAAAAGAAAGTGTTTGCACCAGTTTTATTATCTTACGTCGTATTGCTTGCAACAAAATTGTTTTTGACTGTATGCAGTTAAACTTACAAACAAGATGTTCATTTTCATCATAAAATAGAGAATTATAACACAAAAAGCAACTCACCCGAGACCTAATGATTTTATAATCCAAGGTTTAAAACAATAAAGCATGTGAAAGTCGCAAACATTGAACTATAATTTTCCGCAAAAATAACTTTCAAGAGCAAAACCATTTTATCATATAACACAAAGATGAAGTTATCATGTTTGAAACGGACAGCCTGAATAACCCAGATGAACTATTTGTGATATCGGGTTGGTCAGCGTATATATCTAGATATCGGATAAAAAGTTTGTAACGATTGTCGATATGTTTTACCTTGTTGTGATTTGTATTGCCATTATAGCATTGATATGAAAATAGCTGTATGTTTGCTATTTGATATATTGACTTTTTTAATACACGATTTAACATTTGGTTACATACTAAAAGTTACAAGTAATAAATTAATTACTTCAAAATAATGTATAAAATGAAACTATTTAAAGTAAGAAAGTGATTTAATTTCCTCTATCTAAATTCTTTTAATACTCTGACGAATTTAATTTTACCTGATTTGTTGCAAAAAAAATAAATAATAACATATGTATCATACACATCATGTTATACAATCATTTGTAAGGGTTTTCGCTAACTTCACTCATTATATTTATCTAAAGCTCGCATTATCAACTAGTTCTGTAACTCAATAAATGCTTGCATGTTCGTTTAATTTATGTTATTCTATCAGAAATATATTTCATAATATTGCATAAGTGTATTTTAACATCAGAAATTTAATTAAGATTATCTTTATTATTGAGTGAGTAAATGAGTGAGTGAGTATGTGGTTGAGTGAGCGATTATGTGAGTGAGTGAGTGAGTGAGTATGTGGTTAAGTGAGTGAGTGAGTATGTGAGTGAGTGAATGGGTGAGTATGTGAGTGAGTACGTGAGTGAGTATGTGAGATTATGTGGTTGATTGAGTGATTATGTGTGTGAGTGAAAGAGTGAGTATTTGGTTGAGTGAGTGAGTGAGTTAGTATGTGTGATATATCCAGATATCGAGAAGGGCCAATCCGTCAGGCGGAAATACTAAAATGTTTGTCGGGTGCTAGGGGAAAACACGGAAGAATGACAAAGTGGTTAATGCGTTCCAGAATAAAAAAGGAAATTCCAGATGTCCTTTTTCTGGGGGTCGACCTACAGGCTCTTTTTCAGGAACAAATTTACATGCAGAGAGAGATTTGACATAGAGGAACAATTCCCCTATCTTTTAAACCTCAGACGAAACGCCTTGTACCTGTCCGTCTTGCGGAAAATAGTCCTCTATCTTTTTAAATGGATTTATTTTCGAAAGATAATAATGAAAAATGTTGTTCGGAGTTATTTGATTAATACATGTATACATAGAAGAATATATTTCTTTATACTTTTAAAATGGTAAGTAATGCTGTCATTTTGCAGTTTATTCTCCGGAATCAGTATAAGTGTCCTCAAATTGTCTAATACTGTGCAATAAAATGAATATACATGAAACGTTTTTCTCCACATTCCTCATGCGTTAGTATGGTCTGTGCTTTTAATTGTTATTTAATATGTTGTAGAAAATACTTTCATGATATATGGTTTACACCTGTTTCAATGAAGAAGATATGATCAATGACAAAATGGAGTGTAGTAAAATAACGCAAACATTTGGTTTAATGGGACAATTCGTTTCTTTATTTAGAATTTTCCATCATACATCATATTGTTATAATGAAAATATATAGTAAATAGACAACAGAAATAAGAAGAAAAAAACAAGTTAAAAGCTATCTTACATTAACTATCACCTTTTTTTAGAAAAATAAAACTAGTGAAGAAATATAATTTTTATTGTGATAAATGAAATAAAATGTAACAACAATAAACAAATAATAATGATAATAATAATAATAATAATAATAATAATAATAATACGAAGAAGAAGAAGAAGAATAAAACTTCACAGTTCATATAAATATTAAATACTGACATCAAATCAGTTTTTTTTTCATTAAAAAACATTATGTTTATTTGCCCGGATGTTATTAAAATGAGAAAAAATAATTTCATGTATAATATACTAAAATTTATGCTCTAATTCAATTCTTTCAACCGAGCATAAATCATTTACAAACTTAAGCCCTTCAACTTACATGTACTACACTACAACAAAACAAATAAACACTTTATATGCAATTGGCTAAGAGTGGTTGTTCCAGCCGTTTATTTGACGATTTTATACACAGAAAGAAACAGAACTTATTCGTATCAAAACCACTATGACATTATACACAAAAGATTAACAAATGACATGTCAAACTGATTTCGTATCATTCAGCGAAAAAAAAAAACGAAAAAAAAAAAACAACAAACATATTTACTCATTAGATGTCATTCATGACAGGCATATAGGTCGTTAACTAACAAAAATGGAAACCCATACAACAAATAACATAACATCTTTAATTGAAAAATCTAATTCACAAAGAAAACTTGACTGTTAGACACATGTTTTCGGCACATGATTAAAGATAATTAGTAATTTGATAAAATGACCCTGTTACTTTAATTGTTCTACAAAAACAAAAACGAGAAAAGAAAAATGCCTCATAAATTTAAATAATAATCACTCCTTTATTCAATGTTTGAATTTACAATAAAGTATACACATACAAAAATACAATCATATAATATATTCATGAACTCTTAAATCGGGATGCTGCGAGCAGGCCACCCAACCCTAACTCCTTTTACTTATTTTTAGGAGGGGGAGGTGGGAAGATCCTGTGGCTCAAGACCAGCATGGACGTCTTCTCGTCCCCCGAAACATCTATTTTTTTTAAACAAGCATTCCTGGCATATCATACATCAGAATCTGAAACTAGAAAAACAAGATTGTTTATATGCATTGATTTTTAAATACTATATTTATACACAATGATTGAAAAAACCGTGTATCTTACGACATTATAATCTACATAAACTACCGCAATTTTCTAAATAATGTAAAGTTAAGATAAAACTCGTCTGAACAGCCGAAAAGCAAATCCTCGAATGATTATTTTACACACCTATAGTACATATACATGTATCATACTTTTCACGTGCACATCCCCGCCAAAATCAAACACAGGCGACAATCATAACCCCGCTCAACCATGTACGCGGTAAGTTGCCTGGCAACGTGTGTAAATACATTTATGCTCTAATTCAATTCTTTCAACCGAGCATAAATCATTTACAAGCTTAAGCCCTTCAACTTACATGTACTACACTACAACAAAACAAATAAACAATTTATATGCAATTGGCTAAGAGCGATTGTTCCAGCGTCGAATTTTAAAGTACGGGACAAATAACGCTATTAACTGAAACGAAACTGAATTACAATCCTAGATTTTTAGAAACGCTGAGAATCGAATTAATATCCTCAGACTCATAACCGTCCTTCGCATGCTCACTTTTCCATCCCCGTGCTTTTTAAAAAGTCTATCACATACATTATAAACAGCGCTGGCGGTAGAGCCACCGCGTTTTAAAATGCGAGTCCCATAATCATTAGGGTTTAAGCCTACTTCGACAAGCATCTCACGTAACAGTTCCCTAACTCGAGTATAAGATAAGCAACCTCCTTTCTTTAATCTAAAAGAGTTAGATTTCTTACACGAAGATAAAGCCCGAAAAACATGCTCTTCACTATCGTTTGATAAATCAGCCTTTGAAAAATAAAGTTTTAATGATGTATATGGACATGTAACACCAGTTGATTTTGAAATAACAACTGAAGAACCACGACTTAACTGATCAGTTTGACTAGACCGTATGTACAAACTTAAGTAATCATCATTGAATGTAACGTCAGTACATCTAAAATTTAACAGTTATTCGATCCTCAAAAATCCTGAAAACCCTATGATTACAATTGCAACTGATATTAAATGATATAAAGAACAATTATCTTTGTCATGTAATAAAAACATATATCCAATAATTTCTGCAGAAATAGGTTTTTTTTTTTTTTTTTTTTCACATAAGCATATGTCCTGACCCTTCCGGTCATACTTGGGCCCTTCCGGCCATACTTAGGCCCTTCCGGCCAGACTGAGGCCCTTCCGGCCAGACTTTGGTCCTTCCGACCGTCTACCCATGAAATTAAATAGTCCTTCCGGTAATACTTAATTACAAATTTAACGTGATAATTATTTCAATGATCTGGAATCAAGTTTAACTGCCAAAACAAATCCCTTAAACTTTCTAGAACCAAAAAGAGATCTTTTATTTTTACCATCAACATATCTTTTTCTGTCACAAAATTCTAAGACATCCTTAACATAGTTTTTCCCTGTAAAACTGTTATCTTCAAATAATAAAGGCCAGTAAGCTGCAGACTGCCACCTTAGTACAATCAGGACACCCATAGCTTTACACTCTATCACGTGTTTAATTGTTTTGCATACTAAACTGACTAAACTAAACTTACCATTTATGAACCTTCTGTTCGCTTTCTTTGCTTCATTGCGCTGTTTTTGATAATGGACGCAGCTGCTTTCTCAGCCTTTTTAATTCTCTTTGAATCCTCATCATCGCTGGCTAAATCGTCTTGCTCATATTCGTGTACAGTCAACCAACCACTAGGTGACTTGTCTGCCAGTTTTATCAGTTTATTGCGACGTTCAATCTTTTCCTTGGCAGTCTCACACAACTCGAGCGCCTCACTGTGTTCTCCTGACTCAATCAGTCCGCTAATTGGAACGATGCAATCCAACAGCTCACAGTTATGATCCAACTGAATCTGATTCCCTTTGTTTTTCAAAACAGTGAATTTTTGAGTTTTGACAACACTTCCTTTGCATATCCCTTTCTTAAAATCTGCAAACTTAGCATCAAAATACGATTTTATCTCATATAAACTGTCCGAGTTCATTCTTGAATTTAAATGAAAAGTTAAGATAAAACTCGTCTGAACAGCCGAAAAGCAAATCCTCGAATGATTATTTTACACACCTAAAGTACATATACATGTATCATACTTTTCACGTGCACATCCCCGCCAAAATCAAACACAGGCGACAATCATAACCCCGCTCAACCATGTACGCGGAAAGTTGCCTGGCAACGTGTGTAAATACATATAACTTACATTTACCTTTTTTCTCATTTTAATATTATGCTTAGAAATCTTAACGAAAATATCATATAACATTTTCCGCTTTAACAATATAACTGTTATATTTACCGGGATGTGTTTCCAAATTACCCATTACTTCAGTATGGGCAAAGAAAAGTTGTTTGAAGTGGGAGATAGGTGAAAGATAATCATCTTTGCTTTCTTAAAAAAATAAACATGTAATTTACTCGTAAAATACATGTATAGCATTTAATTTAGCATTTAATGATAGGAAGATTTTAAAGTTTTACTTATTTTTTAAATTAGTAATAAATAAACAAATAAAAAAAGGGATGAATAAATTAGTTAAGATAAGTAAATAACTATATGAATAAATAAATAAATAAATAAATAAATTAATTTAATTAATTAATTATTAATTAATTTATTTATTTATTTATTTATGTTTTAATTAATAGTAGATAATAAAACAATAATTAAACAAAAAGAACGAATTAATTAAATTGATTGATT